>NW_005179101.1:335694-338167 GCF_000350225.1 Chondrus crispus | reverse complement strand
GTGCGCCCCTTCCAGGCCAACCCGAACATGCTCACAGAGTGCCTGTCGGCCATCTCGCGCACGCACGGCGACGTCTTCGCCCTGTGGCTGGGGCTCTCGCGCGTCGTCCTCACGGCCGACCTGGCCGACATAGTCCAAATCACCTCCGACACCCGCCCCTTTCCGCTCCCGCCCCGCGTGCGCCCCCTCTTCGACCTCGCTCTCCAGGGCGGCATCTTCACCATGTCGTACGCGCCGCACCGCGTCGTGCGCGCTGCCCTGCAAAATAACTTTAACCACCCCATGCTCCGCGGCTTCCACCCGCCATGGAACGCCCCGTCGCCACCCTGTTCGAAGTCCTCCGCTGCGCCGCCGCCGCAGGCAAGCCCGTCGACATTTCCATCCTCCTCTCGTCCACCGCCTTTATAGTCCTCCTCAACGTCGCCTTCGGCGGCGCCTTCTCTCCGGACGACTGCCTCAAGTTCGCCACCGACCTCGACATCCTCGTCGAGGAACTCATGGTGAAGCACATGCAGTACTCGATACGCGCGGCGTTAGAGTGGGCGGGCTCGCGCGCCCGTTTGTTTGCGTGCAAGAAGCGCATCTATTCCACGTGCAACCAGTTTGTGCAGCGCCCCCTGGCGGAGACCTGCGCTGGCAAGGAAGCGCGCGCACCCGACATGCTGGACACCATCCTGAGCCTGGACCAGTTCCCGGAGCAAGTCCTGGCCTCGCTCGTCGTGGAGTTTGCGCTCGTAGGCTCGTACACCACCGGCCAGACGATCGTGTGGAGCCTGTACGAGACGTGCTGCGTGCCGCGCGCGCGCGAGGCGGTGCATGAGGAGCTTGCGCGCAAGTCTGGCAGCAAGGACGCCGACGAAATGCTGTCGTTCGAGGAGGTGGATACCCTTGAGTACGTGCGGAACGTCTGAAAGGAGAGCACGCGGCTGCACCCCAGCAGCGGGCTTATGGGGCGCGCGGTGACGGCGGACGTGACGCTCAAGGGGAGCGGGGTGCGCCTGCCCAAGGGCACGAAAGTGTACGGGTACGTCAGGCGCATGCAGACGCACCCCGGCACCTGGAGCAAGGCCGACGAGTTCAGGCCCGAGCGTTGGGGCGGCCGCGGCGTCGAGGCGGAGCGCGTGCCGTTCGGGGCTGACGCAGCGTTCGGCTTATGGAAGACAAAGTGTGTGGGCAGGTTCCATGCCGAATATGAGGGCCAATTGATTATCGCAGAGTTGCATAGACGGTTCAAGTTTCGGCTCGCGTGTGGGAAGGACGAGGTGGTCACCCGGTCCAACCTTGTCGATCTCCCGCGGTACCTGAATAAGAGCACCGGGCAGGAGGAGGGGATTCCAATGATTGTAGAGCTGCGCTGAGAGGGGTTTTGATGGTGGGGATGAATTTTTGTGCTTAGGTAAATGGCTTGTTGGAGGATGGTGGCGAGTAGGGTTTTCTGAGACGGGAGTGTAGAGTTGGCGGGAGAGATGGGGAGCGACGGGATGCCGGAATGAAAGCACGACTTCTGTAGGTGACGCATGCATTGGAAAGCGAAAAGTGATGTGAGGGATGAATCACAGCAGTTCTTTTGCTCGGCGTTAAAGAAACAGACTTGTCCCGAGAGTAGGTCCACCGGCACGTGTTGCCAAATGCGGCATAATCGAGATGAACTGTCTCATTCTTTAGAGAGACGGGGCGGACGGAAATGAAAGCGAAGATACAAGTGCAGCAATATCATTGAGACGAATACTTCGAAACGGAAACTGTTGCCGGTACAGTAACGTACTTAGCCTACGTATATATGTGATGACCACTGAGCAAAAAGGGAGATGCCGTTGGCCAACGACGTGAGGGACGAATGACTGAGAGTCATATGAAGAAATCACCACAATATATAAGGGCAGGGTAGCTCATGCATGTCATGCTTTGAGATGACCGACAGTCATAGTAGATGTCAGAACTGTTGAAGTTATGTGTTTTTATTCCTTAGAGTTGCTGCACGAGACCTAATTCATACTACTTTGTATATGCAGATACCATCTCAGTGCGTTCCAGATTATGTGAGGTAGTCGGCCTCAATTCTGGTGAATTGAGGAAATCAACACTGTAACTTATTCGATAGAGCCATGGACTCGGGGTCGGAGAATGTGGGGGACGTTGTGTATGGTGGGGGAGGTAGTGGATGGTGGTGGAGGTGGTGGATGGTGATGGAGGTGGTGGGTAGTGGGGGAGGTGGGAGGTGGTGTGGTGTGTGGTTTGCTAGAACAAGAAACTCGTACCTTCGTTTACTCATCGTCGCTCCGTCCTACGTCTACTTATACAGTTCTCTGCACTGTAATGCGACTCCGGACTGTGCGATCTGTCAAGAGTGACGAGCAGTGTCAGAAACTGTGCGATCTGTCAGTCCCGGGTGACACTGCGAGGAGGGAGTGATGGAGGGGTGTGTTTTGTCCGTGAGGGAAAGGGAGGTTACGAGTTGGTGGAAGCGTAATTT